>NW_023503605.1:0-7768 GCF_014529535.1 Bradysia coprophila
CCCCCCCCCCCCCCCCCCCCCCCCCCCCCCCCCCCCCCCCCCCCCCCCCCCCCCCCCCCCCCCCCCCCCCCCCCCCCCCCCCCCCCCCCCCCCCCCCCCCCCCCCCCCCCCCCCCCCCCCCCCCCCCCCCCCCCCCCCCCCCCCCCCCCCCCCCCCCCCCCCCCCCCCCCCCCCCCCCCCCCCCCCCCCCCCCCCCCCCCCCCCCCCCCCCCCCCCCCCCCCCCCCCCCCCCCCCCCCCCCCCCCCCCCCCCCCCCCCCCCCCCCCCCCCCCCCCCCCCCCCCCCCCCCCCCCCCCCCCCCCCCCCCCCCCCCCCCCCCCCCCCCCCCCCCCCCCCCCCCCCCCCCCCCCCCCCCCCCCCCCCCCCCCCCCCCCCCCCCCCCCCCCCCCCCCCCCCCCCCCCCCCCCCCCCCCCCCCCCCCCCCCCCCCCCCCCCCCCCCCCCCCCCCCCCCCCCCCCCCCCCCCCCCCCCCCCCCCCCCCCCCCCCCCCCCCCCCCCCCCCCCCCCCCCCCCCCCCCCCCCCCCCCCCCCCCCCCCCCCCCCCCCCCCCCCCCCCCCCCCCCCCCCCCCCCCCCCCCCCCCCCCCCCCCCCCCCCCCCCCCCCCCCCCCCCCCCCCCCCCCCCCCCCCCCCCCCCCCCCCCCCCCCCCCCCCCCCCCCCCCCCCCCCCCCCCCCCCCCCCCCCCCCCCCCCCCCCCCCCCCCCCCCCCCCCCCCCCCCCCCCCCCCCCCCCCCCCCCCCCCCCCCCCCCCCCCCCCCCGCCCCCCCCCCCCCCCCCCCCCCCCCCCCCCCCCCCCCCCCCCCCCCCCCCCCCCACCCCCCCCCCACCCCCCCCCCCCCCCCCCCCCCCCCCCCCCCCCCCCCCCCCCCCCCCCCCCCCCTCCCCCCCCCCCCCCCCCCCCCCCCCCCCCCCCCCCCCCCCCCCCCCCCCCCCCCCCCCCCCCCCCCCCCCCCCCCCCCCCCCCCCCCCCCCCCCCCCCCCCCCCCCCCCCCCCCCCCCCCCCCCCCCCCCCCCCCCCCCCCCCCCCCCCCCCCCCCCCCCCCCCCCCCCCCCCCCCCCCCCCCCCCCCCCCCCCCCCCCCCCCCCCCCCCCCCCCCCCCCCCCCCCCCCCCCCCCCCCCCCCCCCCCCCCCCCCCCCCCCCCCCGCCCCCCCCCCCCCCCCCCCCCCCCCCCCCCCCCCCCCCCCCCCCCCCCCCCCCCCCCCCCCCCCCCCCCCCCCCCCCCCCCCCCCCCCCCCCCCCCCCCCCCCCCCCACCCCCCCCCCCCCCCCCCCCCCCCCCCCCCCCCCCCCCCCCCCCCCCCACCCCCCCCCCCCCCCCCCCCCCCCCCCCCCCCCCCCCCCCCCCCCCCCCCCCCCCCCCCCCCCCCCCCCCCCCCCCCCCCCCCCCCCCCCACCCCCCCCCCCCCCCCCCCCCCCCCCCCCCCCCCCCGCCCCCCCCCCCCCCCCCCCCCCCCCCCCCCCCCCCCCCCCCCCCCCCCCCCCCCCCCCCCCCCCCCCCCCCCCCCCCCCCCCCCCCCCCCCCCCCCCCCCCCCCCCCCCCCCCCCCCCCCCCCCCCCCCCCCCCCCCCCCCCCCCCCCCCCCCCCCCCCCCCCCCCCCCCCCCCCCCCCCCCCCCCCCCCCCCCCCCCCCCCCCCCCCCCCCCCCCCCCCCCCCCCCCCCCCCCCCCCCCCCCCCCCCCCCCCCCCCCCCCCCCCCCCCCCCCCCCCCCCCCCCCCCCCCCCCCCCCCCCCCCCCCCCCCCCCCCCCCCCCCCCCCCCCCCCCCCCCCCCCCCCCCCCCCCCCCCCCCCCCCCCCCCCCCCCCCCCCCCCCCCCCCCCCTCCCCCCCCCCCCCCCCCCCCCCCCCCCCCCCCCCCCCCCCCCCCCCCCCCCCCCCCCCCCCCCCCCCCCCCCCCCCCCCCCCCCCCCCCCCCCCCCCCCCCCCCCCCCCCCCCCCCCCCCCCCCCCCCCCCCCCCCCCCCCCCCCCCCCCCCCCCCCCCCCCCCCCCCCCCCCCCCCCCCCCCCCCCCCCCCCCCCCCCCCCCCCCCCCCCCCCCCCCCCCCCCCCCCCCCCCCCCCCCCCCCCCCCCCCCCCCCCCCCCCCCCCCCCCCCCCCCCCCCCCCCCCCCCCCCCCCCCCCCCCCCCCCCCCCCCCCCCCCCCCCCCCCCCCCCCCCCCCCCCCCCCCCCCCCCCCCCCCCCCCCCCCCCCCCCCCCCCCCCCCCCCCCCCCCCCCCCCCCCCCCCCCCCCCCCGCCCCCCCCCCCCCCCCCCCCCCCCCCCCCCCCCCCCCCCCCCCCCCCCCCCCCCCCCCCCCCCCCCCCCCCCCCCCCCCCCCCCCCCCCCCCCCCCCCCCCCCCCCCCCCCCCCCCCCCCCCCCCCCCCCCCCCCCCCCCCCCCCCCCCCCCCCCCCCCCCCCCCCCCCCCCCCCCCCCCCCCCCCCCCCCCCCCCCCCCCCCCCCTCCCCCCCCCCCCCCCCCCCCCCCCCCCCCCCCCCCCCCCCCCCCCCCCCCCCCCCCCCCCCCCCCCCCCCCCCCCCCCCCCCCCCCCCCCCCCCCCCCCCCCCCCCCCCCCCCCCCCCCCCCCCCCCCCCCCCCCCCCCCCCCCCCCCCCCCCCCCCCCCCCCCCCCCCCCCCCCCCCCCCCCCCCCCCCCCCCCCCCCCCCCCCCCCCCCCCCCCCCCCCCCCCCCCCCCCCCCCCCCCCCCCCCCCCCCCCCCCCCCCCCCCCCCCCCCCCCCCCCCCCCCCCCCCCCCCCCCCCCCCCCCCCCCCGCCCCCCCCCCCCCCCCCCCCCCCCCCCCCCCCCCCCCCCCCCCCCCCCCCCCCCCCCCCCCCCCCCCCCCCCCCCCCCCCCCCCCCCCCCCCCCCCCCCCCCCCCCCCCCCCCCCCCCCCCCCCCCCCCCCCCCCCCCCCCCCCCCCGCCCCCCCCCCCCCCCCCCCCCCCCCCCCCCCCCCCCCCCCCCCCCCCCCCCCCCCCCCCCCCCCCCCCCCCCCCCCCCCCCCCCCCCCCCCCCCCCCCCCCCCCCCCCCCCCCCCCCCCCCCCCCCCCCCCCCCCCCCCGCCCCCCCCCCCCCCCCCCCCCCCCCCCCCCCCCCCCCCCCCCCCCCCCCCCCCCCCCCCCCCCCCCCCCCCCCCCCCCCCCCCCCCCCCCCCCCCCCCCCCCCCCCCCCCCCCCCCCCCCCCCCCCCCCCCCCCCCCCCCCCCCCCCCCCCCCCCCCCCCCCCCCCCCCCCCCCCCCCCCCCCCCCCCCCCCCCCCCCCCCCCCCCCCCCCCCCCCCCCCCCCCCCCCCCCCCCCCCCCCCCCCCCCCCCCCCCCCCCCCCCCCCCCCCCCCCCCCCCCCCCCCCCTTCCCCCCCCCCCCCCCCCCCCCCCCCCCCCCCCCCCCCCCCCCCCCCCCCCCCCCCCCCCCCCCCCCCCCCCCCCCCCCCCCCCCCCCCCCCCCCCCCCCCCCCCCCCCCCCCCCCCCCCCCCCCCCCCCCCCCCCCCCCCCCCCCCCCCCCCCCCCCCCCCCCCCCCCCCCCCCCCCCCCCCCCCCCCCCCCCCCCCCCCCCCCCCCCCCCCCCCCCCCCCCCCCCCCCCCCCCCCCCCCCCCCCCCCCCCCCCCCCCCCCCCCCCCCCCCCCCCCCCCCCCCCCCCCCCCCCCCCCCCCCCCCCCCCCCCCCCCCCCCCCCCCCCCCCCCCCCCCCCCCCCCCCCCCCCCCCCCCCCCCCCCCCCCCCCCCCCCCCCCCCCCCCCCCCCCCCCCCCCCCCCCCCCCCCCCCCCCCCCCCCCCCCCCCCCCCCCCCCCCCCCCCCCCCCCCCCCCCCCCCCCCCCCCCCCCCCCCCCCCCCCCCCCCCCCCCCCCCCCCCCCCCCCCCCCCCCCCCCCCCCCCCCCCTCCCCCCCCCCCCCCCCCCCCCCCCCCCCCCCCCCCCCCCCCCCCCCCCCCCCCCCCCCCCCCCCCCCCCCCCCCCCCCCCCCCCCCCCCCCCCCCCCCCCCCCCCCCCCCCCCCCCCCCCCCCCCCCCCCCCCCCCCCCCCCCCCCCCCCCCCCCCCCCCCCCCCCCCCCCCCCCCCCCCCCCCCCCCCCCCCCCCCCCCCCCCCCCCCCCCCCCCCCCCCCCCCCCCCCCCCCCCCCCCCCCCCCCCCCCCCCCCCCCCCCCCCTCCCCCCCCCCCCCCCCCCCCCCCCCCCCCCCCCCCCCCCCCCCCCCCCCCCCCCCCCCCCCCCCCCCCCCCCCCCCCCCCCCCCCCCCCCCCCCCCCCCCCCCCCCCCCCCCCCCCCCCCCCCCCCCCCCCCCCCCCCCCCCCCCCCCCCCCCCCCCCCCCCCCCCCCCCCCCCCCCCCCCCCCCCCCCCCGCCCCCCCCCCCCCCCCCCCCCCCCCCCCCCCCCCCCCCCCCCCCCCCCCCCCCCCCCCCCCCCCCCCCCCCCCCCCCCCCCCCCCCCCCCCCCCCCCCCCCCCCCCCCCCCCCCCCCCCCCCCCCCCCCCCCCCCCCCCCCCCCCCCCCCCCCCCCCCCCCCCCCCCCCCCCCCCCCCCCCCCCCCCCCCCCCCCCCCCCCCCCCCCCCCCCCCCCCCCCCCCCCCCCCCCCCCCCCCCCCCCCCCCCCCCCCCCCCCCCCCCCCCCCCCCCCCCCCCCCCCCCCCCCCCCCCCCCCCCCCCCCCCCCCCCCCCCCCCCCCCCCCCCCCCCCCCCCCCCCCCCCCCCCCCCCCCCCCCCCCCCCCCCCCCCCCCCCCCCCCCCCCCCCCCCCCCCCCCCCCCCCCCCCCCCCCCCCCCCCCCCCCCCCCCCCCCCCCCCCCCCCCCCCCCCCCCCCCCCCCCCCCCCCCCCCCCCCCCCCCCCCCCCCCCCCCCCCCCCCCCCCCCCCCCCCCCCCCCCCCCCCCCCCCCCCCCCCCCCCCCCCCCCCCCCCCCCCCCCCCCCCCCCCCCCCCCCCCCCCCCCCCCCCCCCCCCCCCCCCCCCCCCCCCCCCCCCCCCCCCCCCCCCCCCCCCCCCCCCCCCCCCCCCCCCCCCCCCCCCCCCCCCCCCCCCCCCCCCCCCCCCCCCCCCCCCCCCCCCCCCCCCCCCCCCCCCCCCCCCCCCCCCCCCCCCCCCCCCCCCCCCCCCCCCCCCCCCCCCCTCCCCCCCCCCCCCCCCCCCCCCCCCCCCCCCCCCCCCCCCCCCCCCCCCCCCCCCCCCCCCCCCCCCCCCCCCCCCCCCCCCCCCCCCCCCCCCCCCCCCCCCCCCCCCCCCCCCCCCCCCCCCCCCCCCCCCCCCCCCCCCCCCCCCCCCCCCCCCCCCCCCCCCCCCCCCCCCCCCCCCCCCCCCCCCCCCCCCCCCCCCCCCCCCCCCCCCCCCCCCCCCCCCCCCCCCCCCCCCCCCCCCCCCCCCCCCCCCCCCCCCCCCCCCCCCCCCCCCCCCCCCCCCCCCCCCCCCCCCCCCCCCCCCCCCCCCCCCCCCCCCCCCCCCCCCCCCCCCCTCCCCCCCCCCCCCCCCCCCCCCCCCCCCCCCCCCCCCCCCCCCCCCCCCCCCCCCCCCCCCCCCCCCCCCCCCCCCCCCCCCCCCCCCCCCCCCCCCCCCCCCCCCCCCCCCCCCCCCCCCCTCCCCCCCCCCCCCCCCCCCCCCCCCCCCCCCCCCCCCCCCCCCCCCCCCCCCCCCCCCCCCCCCCCCCCCCCCCCCCCCCCCCCCCCCCCCCCCCCCCCCCCCCCCCCCCCCCCCCCCCCCCCCCCCCCCCCCCCCCCCCCCCCCCCCCCCCCCCCCCCCCCCCCCCCCTCCCCCCCCCCCCCCCCCCCCCCCCCCCCCCCCCCCCCCCCCCCCCCCCCCCCCCCCCCCCCCCCCCCCCCCCCCCCCCCTCCCCCCCCCCCCCCCCCCCCCCCCCCCCCCCCCCCCCCCCCCCCCCCCCCCCCCCCCCCCCCCCCCCCCCCCCCCCCCCCCCCCCCCCCCCCCCCCCCCCCCCCCCCCCCCCCCCCCCCCCCCCCCCCCCCCCCCCCCCCCCCCCCCCCCCCCCCCCCCCCCCCCCCCCCCCCCCCCCCCCCCCCCCCCCCCCCCCCCCCCCCCCCCCCCCCCCCCCCCCCCCCCCCCCCCCCCCCCCCCCCCCCCCCCCCCCCCCCCCCCCCCCCCCCCCCCCCCCCCCCCCCCCCCCCCCCCCCCCCCCCCCCCCCCCCCCCCCCCCCCCCCCCCCCCCCCCCCCCCCCCCCCCCCCCCCCCCCCCCCCCCCCCCCCCCCCCCCCCCCCCCCCCCCCCCCCCCCCCCCCCCCCCCCCCCCCCCCCCCCCCCCCCCCCCCCCCCCCGCCCCCCCCCCCCCCCCCCCCCCCCCCCCCCCCCCCCCCCCCCCCCCCCCCCCCCCCCCCCCCCCCCCCTCCCCCCCCCCCCCCCCCCCCCCCCCCCCCCCCCCCCCCCCCCCCCCCCCCCCCCCCCCCCCCCCTCCCCCCCCCCCCCCCCCCCCCCCCCCCCCCCCCCCCCCCCCCCCCTCCCCCCCCCCCCCCCCCCCCCCCCCCCCCCCCCCCCCCCCCCCCCCCCCCCCCCCCCCCCCCCCCCCCCCCCCCCCCCCCCCCCCCCCCCCCCCCCCCCCCCCCCCCCCCCCCCCCCCCCCCCCCCCCCCCCCCCCCCCCCCCCCCCCCCCCCCCCCCCCCCCCCCCCCCCCCCCCCCCCCCCCCCCCCCCCCCCCCCCCCCCCCCCCCCCCCCCCCCCCCCCCCCCCCCCCCCGCCCCCCCCCCCCCCCCCCCCCCCCCCCCCCCCCCCCCCCCCCCCCCCCCCCCCCCCCCCCCCCCCCCCCCCCCCCCCCCCCCCCCCCCCCCCCCCCCCCCCCCCCCCCCCCCCCCCCCCCCCCCCCCCCCCCCCCCCCCCCCCCCCCCCCCCCCCCCCCCCCCCCCCCCCCCCCCCCCCCCCCCCCCCCCCCCCCCCCCCCCCCCCCCCCCCCCCCCCCCCCCCCCCCCCTCCCCCCCCCCCCCCCCCCCCCCCCCCCCCCCCCCCCCCCCCCCCCCCCCCCCCCCCCGCCCCCCCCCCCCCCCCCCCCCCCCCCCCCCCCCCCCCCCCCCCCCCCCCCCCCCCCCCCCCCCCCCCCCCCCCCCCCCCCCCCCCCCCCCCCCCCCCCCCCCCCCCCCCCCCCCCCCCCCCCCCCCCCCCCCCCCCCCCCCCCCCCCCCCCCCCCCCCCCCCCTCCCCCCCCCCCCCCCCCCCCCCCCCCCCCCCCCCCCCCCCCCCCCCCCCCCCCCCCCCCCCCCCCCCCCCCCCCCCCCCCCCCCCCCCCCCGCCCCCCCCCCCCCCCCCCCCCCCCCCCCCCCCCCCCCCCCCCCCCCCCCCCCCCCCCCCCCCCCCCCCCCCCCCCCCCCCCCCCCCCCCCCCCCCCCCCCCCCCCCCCCCCCCCCCCCCCCCCCCCCCCCCCCCCCCCCCCCCCCCCCCCCCCCCCCCCCCCCCCCCCCCCCCCCCCCCCCCCCCTTTCCCCCCCCCCCCCCCCCCCCCCCCCCCCCCCCCCCCCCCCCCCCCCCCCCCCCCCCCCCCCCCCCCCCCCCCCCCCCCCCCCCCCCCCCCCCCCCCCCCCCCCCCCCCCCCCCCCCCCCCCCCCCCCCCCCCCCCCCCCCCCCCCCCCCCCCCCCCCCCCCCCCCCCCCCCCCCCCCCCCCCCCCCCCCCCCCCCCCCCCCCCCCCCCCCCCCCCCCCCCCCCCCCCCCCCCCCCCCCCCCCCCCCCCCGCCCCCCCCCCCCCCCCCCCCCCCCCCCCCCCCCCGCCCCCCCCCCCCCCCCCCCCCCCCCCCCCCCCCCCCCCCCCCCCGCCCCCCCCCCCCCCCCCCCCCCCCCCCCCCCCCCCCCCCCCCCCCCCCCCCCCCCCCCCCCCCCGCCC